>NC_061121.1:91532514-91554290 GCF_002878395.1 Capsicum annuum
ATTTGCAAGTAAACATAGCATAATCTCATAAGAATAGTTCATAAGTATTCCAACAACATTTACAAGGAACATTATCAACATAGAAGTCATTGGAACGTAAGGGCATATCATTAATCCTTCACTTAATCACAATTTAGCTATATTGCATGATTTCTAGTTTCTTAGGCATTTTATCAAACACCTTACATGCACATCTTAAGCATAGGTGAAATCATCAAATTATACATCATGAACAACCAAATTTACATGTTTCCAACTCATATGATATCATGAATTCACAAAAACATATAAAGATTCCATCTTAGGAATCACCTAATCTCAACTACATGATCATCAATACCCAACAATATAGAAATCATACTTTATGATGAAAAAGAGAGTTTTTGAGGTTTATGGATGAAAGGGATCCATAAATCAACTAACGCATACCTTAGAAGGAAAGATTCTTGATGATTGACGGAGGAATTTTCTTGAAATCGAATCTTCAAGCTTAGTTACGCAACCCTTGTTGTTTTTCTCCTTTAGTGCTCTTGGATGATGAGCTTTGAGATGATAATAGGGTTGTAATAAGTTTAGAAGCTATATATTTCGTAGGGTTAAGTTTAGGGACATATAAGGAGTGTTAAAGACTTAATTACCCTTAAAATAACTCAAAACGGAGTGTTTTTGGCACCTGAAATTGACTTAGGCGGCGCCCAAGTGATTGCCTAAGCTAGGTTAGGCGGCGCCTAACCAATCGCCTATTCTTGGGTTGGGCGGCGCCTAACCAATCGCCTATGCTTACTGTCTCTCATGAAAATGGGCATAACTTTTCGCTCGGGTGTTGGATTAAGGCAAAATTGGTATCGTTGGAAACCTAATTCGATTCTCTACAATTTGGTGGGTCTAAATCAGCCAAAATACCACATTAACATCGAGTTATACTCTTTCAAAGATAACCCTTGAAAAATCGAACACTAAAACTTGATAGATTCAAAAACTCTTAGCTTGTATTACCTTAAGTAACTCATATGAACATGCTTAATGCATCATAAGATATCCTATCACTAGGATATTCATTGTAAGTCATGTACTCAAGTATGAGTCACAGGATAGGAGATTTCATACATAGGAATACTTATTCACTTCCTAGCTTAGAAACATGCGGGGTATTACAATTTAGAGGTCTTATGGTGCTAAAATCAAGTCACAAAGGTTTTAGGTATTTTAGAAAAGATGAAAGATTTAATCCTAAAATAGATGAAAATTTTCCTCAAAATCGAAGAAGAAACGCATAAATAATCTCCACCCAAGCTCCAAAATCACCTACAAAGGTTTTTCTCAAGCTTTCCCACTATTTAAGGTTCCAATATCTTGGGAATAGATGAAGAACGGAGAAAAATAGGATACGTAGGGTATTTATACCCTTCCTAGGTCCACGGGTGCCACTAAAGTTGACACTTGACCTCTTTAGCAGTCACCACTGGCTCGCCTGGTACCGCTAAAGTAGTACGCATCCAACAAGTCTGGCCGCTAAAGCGGACCATGGGCCACTTTAGAGCTAGATGCTAAAGCGCCCATGTGCCACTAACGTGACACCTATTGGATGGGCAGGGACGCTACAGCGCCCAAGGGGATGCTTTAGCGGTTAAAGCAAACACCAGGCATTGGTTGGAACTTGGAGAAATTCAAAGTCTCTGCCACCCTCGAGATTCTCTCAGAATTCTATGCGCACTAAAAAACAATGCTACCCTATCAAATTCAATGTTTCTGACTCAATAGTGCAGTAAAAATTCCACTCAAGGTCATTTTGATAAATAGTGGGTCCCACACCCACTTGTCATTTTCTTTAATTTCTAGCCAATAGTTCTAAATTAGTCTGAGAGCCTTAGGACCTTGACCAAGGGACCTCCTAGATTAAAATTGATGTTTTAAACCTTTTAGAATAGTCAAATCTAGCATATAAGGTTGTTTGAGTAAAGTTTTTGTCCGAAAGACAATTTGAATCAACAAAGGCATCAAAATAGGGAATTGGCTCTAAAAAACAAACGAACTTCCCAATAACCAATCCATCAGTTCCAGCAAGTCATAAATAACATGGGGTAGCTATAGAAAAGCTCTAAATGGACAAAATATGCAAAAATATAGAAAATGATATGAACGGTCATTGTAATATCCACTACAAAAGATACTTTCACCCACAAAAGTAAAGGATAAAGATGTACCTAAAGCATCAAACAGGTGAGGATATTGGGTCTGTATCTCGCTCTCGGTCTCCAAGTAGCCTCAAAGGGCCTAATATATCTAGTGTTGAGCTTAAGTTTCAACCCAAATCTCATCACACCCCTTATGGGCGATAGACAGAGAAATACCGTATCACCAACTCAAAAACTCAAGGCACAAAGTGTGCGATCTGCATAGGCCTTTTTCCTACTCTGAGCTACCCTCAACTTATACTGAATCACGCTAATTCTATCCAATGACTCTTGAAGCAAGTCTCTGATGCTTGGCCTTCACCTGCTCACAACATAGTCAATCAACTATAAAGTTTTCAATATCTCTCTTCATGTCCACTAATAATGTTGACTCAAGTCTCTATACATCTCAGTTGTACCTGGGTTAACAAAATATTTAGAGTTGTGAGCCTTATGCAAGATCGACTGATTCAAAGCATCAACCCTCAGAACATAAATATGGCTATCAAATCTCAAAATACCCTCTAGCTCTATGGTAGCCCTCTTGGACTCACCACTCAACACATAATCATAGATGATGCAAAGTCTCTTATCCTTAAACTGACGACTTTGAATCTGCTCGAATAGCAAAGACCTTGCCTCTACACTATCAAGAATCCTCAGAGGTTCTGAAATATTAAGTCGCACCATCAAATTGTCTAAGGACTAGATATCCCATGCCAGCAACCTTTGAGAAAATAAAATACAAGTTAGGCTACCCATACTCACCAACTTTTGACTCAAGGTGTATGTTACTATGTTTACTTTTCCCGGATGATACAAGATAGAGATATCATAATCTGTAAGCAACTCCATCCATCTACACTGCCTAGAATTAAGCTCTCTCGGGTTCATAAGATGTTGAAGACTATGATGATCTATAAAGATCTCACAATTCACACCATATAGATAATACCAATAAATCTTAAGCGAGAAAATTTTTTCGCCAACTCCAAATCATAAGTGGGGTAGTTGCACTCATGCCCTTCAGCAGCCTCAAAGCATAAGAAATAACACAACCTCATTGCATTAACACATAACCAAAACAAACACCAAAAGCATCACAATACATGGTGAATCCCTTACCCTCAACAGGGAGAGCCAAAATAGGAGACAAAGTAAGGAACTCCTTAAGCTTTCCAAAGCTTGACTTACATTCCATGGACCATCGAAAAGGAACCTCCTTCCTAGTCAATCTAGTCATAGGTTCTACAATAGTAGGAAAAATCTCTATGAACCTCCTATAGTAATCGACCAAACCAATAAAGATATAAACCTCCATTGGAGATGTAGGCTTGGCCCAATCACGAATGGCTTCAATCTTCATTGGGTCTACCATGATCCTATCCTTAGACACTACATGCCCAAGGAATGTCACAACTCGAGCCAAAACTCACACTTTGAGAATTAGGCAAAAAACAAATGATCCCTCAAATATTGTGCATGTTCCTCTCTACTCCTTAAATACACTAGAATGTCATTGATGAACACAATTATGATAGAATCCAAATAAGGACTAAGCACTTATTTTATCAAATCCATAAATACAGTTGGGGCATTAGTCAATCCAGAAGACATCACTAGGAACTCTTAATGATCATATGGGTCCTAAAGGCAGTCTTTGGGATATCCTTGACCCAAATCCTCAAATGATGGTAACCGAACCTAAAATTAATCTTAGAAAACACTATTGCAGCCTAAAAGTAGTCAAATAAATCATCAATGGGAGGCATAGGATACCAGTTATTCATTGTCACCTTATTAAGTTGTCTATAATCAATACACATACACCTGGAGCCATTCTACTTATTCACGAACAACATAGGATCTCCCTAAAAAGATACACTCAGCCTAACAAAACCCTTACCAAGAAGATCATAAAGTTGAGAATTTAGAACCTTAAGCTTGGTAGGAGCCATACGGTAAGGTACCATAAAAATAAGTCCGGAGCCAAGCTCAAGATTAATATAACAAACTTAATATCATGCAAAGAAGGCATACCAGATAGATCGGTAGGGAAAATATTCAAAAACATATAAACTACAAGAGTCAAGTGATGGACTCTCCATACTAACATCACAAATATAAGTGAGATAAGACTCGCAACCCTTCAAAATAAGCCTCCTAGCATGAATATAAGAAATAAGTGCTATCGTCTTGTGGCTAACAACTCCTTACCACGCGACTAGGGTACGCTGTTCATTGCAAAGGTGATGGACTAAGAAAAATAATCTAGGACCGCATGATAGTAGGTTAACCAGTCCATGCCCAGAATCATATCAAAATCTACTATGTCTAATAGAATAAGATCAGCATGAGTATCAAAATTTGGCACAATCATAACATATGATCTGAAAACCTGATCCAATACTAAAGAATCACCCACGGGAGTAGATACATATAGTGGCACAGATAATGAATCCTAAGATAACTTTAACCGCGGGGTATAATAAGAAGATACATAAGAATAAGTGGATATCAGATCAAAAATAGCAAAAGCCAATTGAGGGCGCACCAAGATCATACCTGTGATAGTGGCATCCAGAGATTCATCCTCACGTCTAGCAGGTACTGCATACAACTGACCACACCTGGCACCTGGCTGGGCTCTTAATTAATCTTCTGTCCTACCTGTCTGGTAGGCTCTCTGAGTACTCTATGACCACCCCTATGACCATGCATAGTATCTTTATTCGAGGGGTGAACTGCCCTAATAGGTGGAACACCCTTAGCTTAAGTAACAATCGCTCTATGACTAGGTCACTCTCGCATGAACTGACCAAAAACTCCACAAACATAACATACCCCATGAACTGTACCAAAACCTAACTCGAAATAACCACCAAGACTAGAATAAACATAAGATGAACCCCTCAAAGACTGACCATTACCCTGGCCAAGATAATCACTAACAATACATTGACCTTCATCGGCAATCTAAAGTATGGCCAAAATAAGTATACTAGACTAAACATGAGATTGATAGGGTTGATGTGTAGGGTACCTACCCTTAAAATTACTGCCTCTAAATCATGAGCCATTATGGTTCCTACTAAAATTGATTTGATACCATGGCCTCTTATCGCTGACCCTCAGGCCTCACTATGTATCTTCTTTATAACCTTAGCATTGTCTGATACCTCAATAAATGACCTACCTATAGAAACCAACCTCTATGTAGAAATGTGAAGACTATGTCTAACAAAGTAATGAAAACTCTCATACTCAATAGTCTGAATAGAAGTAGCATACCTAGCCAAATCATGAAAATGATCCTTATATCCATAATAGTCATGGAGCCCTACTCCAATCTCTAGAACTAATCTCTCAAATGATCCTCATATCCAGAATAGTCATGGAGCCCTACTCCAAGAGGGACCTCAACTCTAGAAGCTGCAGCTACAGTCTATGCCCCTGCTTCAGTACCACTCTAATATGTGGACTACATAACATTAGATGGTTCACCACTAACCAATCCCAGAAGATAAACCAAACCATCCTTGAGTACTGAATAAGAAATAAATGCTAATGGAGTCTAGGCTAGTCCCTGGTCTACCGCTGGCTCTAGCAAAAAGATCTCTAGGCCAGGGTAAAGAATAAAGTATGGGGAAGGCCCCTATCCTAGACCTTGGATGGGGACACATATCAAGGATATCCATGACCTCTAGGTCATCCATAAATAGTGACTACATTCCTAAGCTTGATCTTAGGACCCTCATATCGTGTAGTGGTAACATGTGTCCTAGACATCTTTGAAAAAGTGAAACTTAAGGAATTCTTTAGAAAACAACTCAAACTCTGAGCACAAAATAAGGGAATAAAGTATAGAAATCCTATATATGTCTTATAGCCTCTTGAAAATAAGAAACAAATATCATCATTCTAATCTACAAGTCTCTATTGGACACTTGCTCCTATACCAAAAATACAGGTAAAACAGAGGCTCTGATAATAATTTGTCATGACCTGATTTATGAGAGATGATGGAACCTACTCTATCCCACAAGTAGGTAAGATAAATCATAGCTCAGACCTTAGAGCAATAAGCTAATTTGGTAGGGAGTGGCTTGAAAGGTCAAAAATCAACAATTTAATACTTGTAATAAGGATAAGACGATAGATAAAATCCAAGATAGATAAAATATAAACAACCATCCCATGACCTAATAATATCGATATAAGAGCAACTATAAATTTACTACAAGTTCTGAAATAGTCCATACAAGCTATCATAGAAACAAAAGACTAGACATACATAAATAGAAGAAAAGAGGGGTAACTCCGACTCCAAAAGCTCACACAATATCTAAAATCTAATCACAATAGAAGCATCAATTAGCAATAGCAAATAATACTCAGATCTACCCCAAAAAGGTACAAAAGTGTAGTATGAGTACCAAAGCCACGGGTACTCAGTAGGAATCATCGGCCAACTAATCTAAATTATGATATAAATATGGTAAAATGCAAGATAAAAAAAGATAAGATAAGGGAAAAGGGAAAACCTTGATTTTTAGCCCCAAAATAATTATACATAAACAGATGAAGAAATGCATGATAATGACATAGAGATCACACAGCCATATCTACTAAATTGTCCTCCATAAGCCAATAAGTGCAAAAAAATAAAAAACCCAATGTAGGTCCCCATAAGCCTAGAGGGTACAATAGAAGGAAAGCAAGTAACAAGGTTACCATAATCTTCCAACTATTCTGCCATGATCGAGAATCTATATGTACCAAATCACATCACAAACAACACTCAATTGTCAGACTTAAATAGTGCTCATATCATTAATTTCATAATCGATTGCAAGACTTGAACCGATGGTTATATCATCAATATCATAATCAATTGACAAACTTGAATCGATGCTCACATCAGTAATACCATTATTAATTATCAAACATGATCGGTTCTCACATCTTCAATATCATAATCAAATTACCATATTTTACTATAAATAGTATCAACTCCGAAATCAAACCATTAAGTATCTAATCTCCTCGATCACATAATAAAAATTTTGAAATATAAAAAAAACCATATAAAGCCCTACCAAAACTAGCTGAGTTCATAGCCTAAAGTAGGCCGAAGGGGCCCACTTCTAATCCTCAAAATTCATTATAAGGTAAATTCTATCTCAGACTAGACTAAGGTATCTAAATCCACTTTTAGATGTTAAACAAGCCTTAACTAGCCCTAAGATAGAGATTCTACCTAAAACATAAATAACTAAGCCAATTATGCCTAAATTACAATTTCAAGATAGTCTCGACAGTCCAACTAACCCAATATTTGACAATCATATTTCCAACACCTAAATCACATCCCAAATCTAGCATAATATGATAAGTGTACTATGAAATAGCTCAATATATGAGGAGGGTAAACCAAGCCTACCTGCACAACAATGAAAACTTAAAAAATCTTCTAAACCAATGATTTTTTTCTCCCAAGAAGTTTTCACAAGTTGCCAAGCGATCAAAATCACAATCCACTCATCAAAATGAGAACAATGATACCCATATTTCACTATTGTGCTTCAGGTTCAGAAATCATGTAAAATCCTATATAGGTCTATTTACGAAATTACCCATTCAAAACCAACACAACATTCCCCTATGCTCAAGGAATATTTACCCTAAAAAATAGGTAAATTCCGAGACCTAATGGTGTTAAAATCAAGACACTTAGGTTTTAGGGATTTTAGAAAAAGATTAAGGATTTAATCCTAAAATAGGTGGAAGCTTACCCAAAAATTGAAGAAAAAACAAATAAATAATCTCCACCCAACTTCCAAAATCACCTATAAAGGTTTTACCAAGCTTTCTCACTATTTAGGGTTCCAATATCTTGGGAATGGATGAAGAATGGAGAAAAATGAGCTAAGTGGGGTATCTATACCCTTCCCAGGTCCGTAGGTCCTACTAAAGTAGACACTTAGATACTTTAGCAATCACCGCACATACCACTAAAGTGGTACTTACTAGCTAGGCAGGGCTGTTAAATCACTCCAATGTCCTCTAAATTATCTTCGACTAAGGTTCCCAAAGGGCCGCTTTAGCGGTCGCATCAACTGGAACTTGGTGAAATTCCAAGTTTTCACCAACCCCTAGGGATTCTTCTAGAAACCCGTACCTTCAAATGAACTATTCTGCCTTATTAAATTTGTCGTTTCAAAATAAATGGCACAGTTGAAATTTCCATCAAAGGTCATTTCAATGAAAAGTGGATCCCACACCTATTTGCCATTTTCTTTAACTTCTGGCCAATAGCTCAAAATTAGTTTGGGATCCTTGATACCCAAACCAAGGGTGCTCATAGCCTAAAATCTATGTTTTAAAGATATAAAAATAGTCAAAATTAGCATACAATGTCATTTGACTGAATTTTGTGCTTGGTAAATATTTTGAATCAGCGAAGGCTTTAAAATAGGGAATTGGCTTTAAAAATCAAATGAATTACCCGATAACCAAACTGTTAGTTCCATCAAGTTATAAATGAGTTAAGGAAGCTGTAGGAAATCTCCAAATGGTGAAGTAACAAAAAACACAAAAAATGACATGCAGGGTCATTACAATAAAACAGTAATAAATAAGAGAAAAATAGTTTAAAAAATAGCACGTAGGCATCCAACAACAATGATAAAATTATAACAAAAATAGAACATCAATTCACCTATAGTATCAAGCAAGCCAATATGACTTAACATATGAAGCTTGAACCCTACAATGCTAGTGGAGTTGCTATAGCTATCATACCCCCTGTTTTATCAAAAAATCTAATTTAAATTCAAAAGGGTTTTTAATTATTCAAGGTAACCAATGATAAAAAAGTATTTTGAAAAAAGGATTTACAGTTAAAACTCAAAGTTGCCACTTGGCATTAATTTGGTATGCGAAGTCACTTTTAAAATATCCCTTTCCAAAAATGGTTTGACTCTTGAAAAATACTGATCTACAAATAGATATTCTGGTTAAGGAGTTCTATTGAATGATAGAAAGGTGTAAGGTATCCCTCTATCTCGTGTTTTGCGCATAATCTATTTATTGAATCATATCGGCTAATTGGCACTACAAATAAATAAACTCACAGAAACACACAAAAGAATATAAACACACAAGATTTCCAAAACAAAAATAAAGTCCAGTCTGTTTAATACAATCCCATAAATAAAGAAAAATGCAAAAAATAAACTTATACTAACCTAACGTAGCTCTAACCCATAATTCCCCTGACGTCCTAGCCTTGATCATGAATGGTCTTCAAATACATAGTACTTTGGTGCATTCCCTATAAAATCATTGAATACATAGTACTTTGATGCATTTCTCGATAAATGGATACATTTGATCAAAAACTATAATTAAAGAAACACTCACACAAACAAATAATCCAATCATATCAACGATTATCAAAAATCATATAATTTGCCTACCCCAAATTGATGACCTAATATGCTACTATCGATTGATAATAAATTGCTAATTATTTCACGTGAACAAAACCATGAATCAAAGTAACCAATTTATATTCGGCTTGACCAATTAAATTCCTCTCTAAATTAATTAAATTATTACTAATTTTCAATTCCATATTATCCAAATTCCATTGTTTTCTCATCAACCCATCAATCGACTATCAATTCTAATAATGAAAATCAAAGCAAACAAACAATTATAAAACACACAAATCATAAAATCAATACATCAGATTAGGACTAAAATAAACAGAGCTAAAGAATTAAACCTCAATTATTGTTTTTATTCAAACAAATAATATTGATTTATCATGGACGAGAAATCGATAAACCAAGATAAACCTCTCATTCACCTTAACAATGAAACCCAAGACAAAATTTAAGCCTAGGAGAATATACTGCTCAAGGAAATAAATCGCATACTAAAAATTCTAAAATAAGAAACGTCAAACCCCAATCTCAATTTATAGATTCAAATGATCTTTTTTGGTGCATGAAATTGATTGTTAATGGAGAAAAGTTAGTCGGAGTTTTTAATATTTTTTTTAAAAATTATTGTTATCTATTGGAGGTTCGAATAGGGTCAACTTTTCTGATGAGATAGAGACGGGGAAGAGAGATAACATTTTTGGAGTTTGTTTTGGTCATTTTATTGGTGGATATGTAGGTCAAAGCTACTATCAAGGAACAGGGTTTATTTGGCCAACTGGTTTAGTAGTTAGTTACAGTTGGTTTAATAATTGGTCCAAGATGGATTTTTGTGATGAGTTATTTGATGAAAGGGATTGGTTTGAGTTAAAACTAATTCATATTGATGGGTAGAGTTAATGGATAGAATCTTGTAGCTCTGCTCTCTTTGTTTTCTATTTTCTCTCATTTTTCTTTTTTTTACAACTATTTTCTTGTTCACTTTTTCCTCTCTCTTTTCTAAAGGTGTGTGTCTTGTATATTATTGCTACTATTCATTATTTATGGTATTGTACCATAGTTTATTGAGGAGAAAAATATGGAGGTGGAAGGAGTATTCTGTTGTTAATTATTGTTACTGTATATCGTTGTTATTGTTAATAGAGGGAGTTCAATCATGGTACCAAAAATGGAAGAGAAAGTATATGTGCATATATGGTATTATTGTTAGTTTGTTATTGTTGTTACTGTGAGTGCGCAAAATATTTTTGTGAGGGGTAAAACCCATGAGTTTCTTACTCTTTATCACCACATAGGGGGTGAGGTCCACGTGGGGTTGTTGAGAGAATCTCGGAGGGTTGTTTATCCAGTGTATATAGGTTTAATCTAGTATCGTGTGTGTTATACCTCATTTTAATGTGAGTCAGTTTAAGGTACAACATATTGGAAACTTCTAAATTTATTAAAGAAGTCACCACCTAATTATTTTTTAAGGTGAACTAGGACAACTGTTTTAGCTAACGAGATAAGTAAAAGTTAATACCTGAGCATATACATAACAAGATAAGTAAAATTTAGTGTTTCCACCTCCACTTCACGTGGAAGTGGAGGAAGGATACAATATTATAAGTGATGCAGTGTGTCACTATTTACACTTGGAAGGTGGAGGACGCGTAACTAATGATAGTCATTCATATTTACTGATGAAAAGACACTCACATATATATCAACCAACACACTCATATATATATATGCCCACAAAAGTGACACATCGTGAAGAAAAAAGGGGAGTAAACTCAGCTCATTAAGTTGTTTAGGCTCAATTCGGGGAAGAAAATAATTATCCACATCAAATTATTCAAACTCGGATTTTATTGAGGCACTACTGGAGGTTTCTCGAATGGGTTTTTAGCTTTGGCATTTTAGTAGGCCAGGATGACCCTATCTTTAGCTTCAGCTTACTTACGATAATTGTGTATTATTATCCTAGTATTGGGTAGGTAGTTGTAATTTGCATATTGTTTGATATATATATATATATATATATATATATATATATATATATATAATGCCTTCAATTTTGGTTAGGACCCTATTCTAGTAAATTTTGGTTCTGTTATGTTTTAGTATGATGTAGTATTTATGATCCTAGGATTTGGTATTAAGTTGCAAAACCTTAGATTCATCCTTTTTAACGAAGCTACACGAATGTTTATATTAATGTATTTCAATCATGGTTTAGGGTCAACATATACTTTATTTTTTTATTTATTGTGAAATTTGGCACCATTTGGCACCATTTTGGCATTGGTTATGATATGGTTTAGGTTTTACTTTTATAGTTGAGTATATTATTATAAGTTTCAATTTGTGTCTGATATATGGATTTGATATTATTTGGGAGTTCTGGTGCTGATTACGGTTGTTCTGAGAGTAGTGGTTCCTCTGAGTTCTAGTTTGAGTCTGACATCTGATTATGAGTTATGTTTTATATCATGTATGTGGCCTCTAATTATTACCAACTATAGTTTGTTTGGATCCATCATATGGTCTCTTGTTACTATCCAGCACTATCGGTTTGAGCCCAGTGCCTGCCTCTCGTTTTTACCCATTGGTGTCGGTTTAAGCTTGATGAACAACTGGATGACTACAACGATTTATTGGTACTGGTTTAGTTACAAATTATTTATGTTTATTTTATTTAATTACTTCTTGTGTGTACCAATGACTTATGGGGGACAGTTGTGTTAATTGTCCTCTTTAGTATACCTGGCGAGCTTATGGGGGATCAGTTATGTTATGTTTGGTTTGTCTTTATTTACTATGTTATTTATCTTTCTATATCACTTTTACTTATTCCTTTATCACTTTTGTGTAGCTCGACAGTTGTTTACCTTTCTATCCCTATTTACTATTGACGTAGATTACACCCTCGCATTTTAGTTACACTTTTCCTATATTAAGCTCAGTCGATCGATGAAACCTAATGAGTACTCGTTGATTTAATAGTGGCTCTAGTATCGACCTTACCAGGTTTTTGCAGGGAATTCATTTGTATAGTTTGGTCCTCTTCTTTCTCTCATTTTGATATATCTAATAATATGTTTTCTTTCTTTTTTTGCTTACTACAACTATTGTGATCATATCTATCGGTTTTCTCTAATTTCCACCCATTAGCCCATTACCTATCATTCCGGGATATGGCTAGGATTGCCTATTGGTTGGATAAGGTAGGCACCATTATGACTTGATAAATTGTGTTGTGACATAGGTAGTGGAAAAAGTCGAGTAATTATCATAACCCGAAATAGGGCCTGGCCGTAATGGGTATCTCAAGTCTACCATGGACCAGAGACCACCCCTTGTGCTTATCCAAAACACCACACACTATCTAACAGTGCCTGAATTCTGAACATATAACATGTTAGAATAAGATGATATTAAAGAATTTAAGATATTTCTATATCTGGTAATCGTCAACCAACATCACAACCCAAGTCCACAGTAATCCACAACACCTTTTAACAAAAATGAAATCAATAAAGTGTAGGGATATTCCCCCGACCATGATAATTACAATGACAATGTTAATTATAATGTGAACTCTCAATCTTAATATATAAATGTAAACTAATGAAATGTCCAAGTCTTCCGGAGAATAGAAGCTCAACACATCACCACCAGCGACAGACGAACCGAGCTGATCCACCTAACACTACACAAAAAAAGTAAAAGTATCTCTGATTCCTACATCATGTGGTGATATAGCATTTGGTGATTGTTAGTGGGTTGAGAACTGGCATATAACTCAGGGATACCAAATTTTCCCAAATTTGACAATCGGGCAAAAAGTTAGAGCCATTTTAGTGAGACAGTGTGCCACCTGGCACTTTAGCACATCTCAAAGCCAGCCAAAATGGAAATCTTCAAAATACAGTGAGCCTCCATGATTATGGTACGTTGCACCAAGGCTTAATTTCAGAGTTGTCAATTTCTAGTGCACCAACGTGATTCCACCGCGTCACTGTGCCTTTCCAGTTCGCAACCAAATGGAAATATGATTTCCACTGCATTGAGCCATCAAGTAGTTTCCCAGTTGTCCGATTTCCAGTAAGCTGGCACGATTATGGTGCGTTACACCAGCTTGTAAAATCAGGATTTTTCAGTTTAATTCCAAGGGCAAAAACGATCATTTTGTTACCTCTATATATACACCTTAACATGGGATTTGGCCTTATTTAACCCAAAAATACTAGTTTTCTCTCAAAGTTGTTCAAGAACAAGAGCTAGGGTTCCTAAACCAAGACCCCAATCATCAAGATTCCTCCGTTAACTTTTCAAGAATCAAGAAACCAAGGTATATAGATGTTGATTCTTGGGTCCCTTTCATCCAATAATCTCAAGAACCCTTTTCTAAATTTCAAAGATCTTATGTTTATGAGTTTTCATGATTCATGTGAATTGAAATTGGAGTTCATGCTATTATTGTGTTTTTAATTCATGTTTTTTTATGAGGTTTCAAGCTTTGAACCTAGTATGTGATATTGTATGATGTTCATGATAAACCCTCTTCAAGTTGATTGTTAAGTGATGTGTTCATTTCAATTAAGTGTAGAAATTGTTGAATAAGCAAATCATGCTCCCCATATGTTTGATAAAATGTTTATGTGAAAGAATTAGAGCCATTATAGCATGTTGACTAGAAATCCCCAATTTTGTGCAAGCCCATGCATACCAAGTGTTTGTTGAAAGGCCTTAGTGAATGAATTGTAACATGATAGCATGAAATTCCCTAATTAGGTGCTCTTCGATACATGCTAAGACTTTAATACATGCTGAGTGTTTGATGTAAGACTTTGTTGAATGTAGTATGAGCCAATAGTATGTCTCCCTATACTATTACATGTTTATGATTTCTAAATACTTGAAGAGATGCTTTAGTGATTGTGATGGTGAATGAATGTCCATAGTCTTGATTATTCAAGAATGGTTATGTTTTACTTTTATGTTATCAAGTCCTGGGGGTATTTATACCCGACAAATTAGCTGCAGTCTAGAGCCCATGTCATTTTCCTTGATAATCTCAGCTAAGCCACGACTCTCAGAACTTAGTGAGTTATAGAACTCTATACCCTCAGACAGATACAGAACATAAGAAATCTCAGAAACTCAGTAATCTCAGTATCGCTAGTATTCTACCCTCAGTTCAGTACTCAGCTCATACCTAGTAGTATTCAAGTGTTCCGCTTGGAACTCAGTATCATGAAGTCAGATAACGAGATTTAGTAGTATTCTGTCAGATCGAAACCAAGTGAATTAAGTGTAACTCAGTCAGATCATTCAAGAAAAATTATCAGTAAAAGATTCAGCTCAGTTTAAGTTCAAATAAGAATTAGTTTAGAGTCTTTTAGTTGGGAGTAGGAGCTAGCACCGAGCGAGTGTAGGGATGATAGCTTTCTTTTTAGAGAGACAGAGTCGTTAGGAGCAATCCCTGAACTCCAAAACTACGTAGGCAGCGCAGGATGCAGGAGTCACCCGTTAGAATAAGGCTTGACTATTATACTGCCTTAGTCTTAACTTCCTGTGAGGGTCACCCATTAGAGAGGCTTAACTAGAGAGGTCTTTATCGGTGGCATGGTATTGACACCCTTCCAGCTGGGGTTATAGGTTAGACCCCACCAGTTCAGATTCGGGGCATGTCAGTTAAGTGAGAACTCCCACAGTTGCTGTTTTAGAATCATTTGCAAAGCAGAACTCAGAAATCAAGACTATCAGATACAGTCATCTATCTCAGTAAGGAACTCAGATAGTTCCATTGACTTATGGACCACCCGCTAGATAGGAATGGTCCTACATAAAGTTATTGAGTAATATCATTATCAGATCCAGAGATCACCCATTAGATATGCTTGATCTCAGTCTCAGATTTAGTTGAGTAATCTCATTATCAGATCCAAAGATCACCCGTTAGATAGGCTTGATCTCAGTCTAGGATTCAGTTGAGTAATATCATTATGAAATCTAGAGATCACCCATTAGATAGGCTTGATCTCAGTCTTAGATTTAGTTTATTATTCTCTTTATCAGATTCAGAGATCTTCTGCTAGATAGGTTTGATCTCAGGCATAAACTTTTCTTATCATTTATAGTAGATTTAAGGATCATCCATTAGAGAGGTTTGATCTCATATTTAGACAGTTGAGAGTAATAAGCTTAGCTTTCAGTCATTGGTGTGAGTAGATTAAGTTAATCAGCTCCAGTAACATCAGTTTTTAAGATCACTCGCTAGAGAGGACTAATCTCAACTCCATTACTCAGTTATCAGTATCATATGATTCAGTGTTTTGTTTCGCAAGCATTAGTAGTAAGTTTAGATAGCAGTAAAGTAGTATCCGAGTTTCAGTATTTTGAGTCACAATGATTTCAGTTATGTTTCGTGCATTCATGCATATGTTCTCATTCAGTACTCTCATGATTATTCAGTTAAGTAATTATTCATGTATGAGCCCTTGCATTAAGCCTTACCTCATCTTCTTACTTGGTACATTCCCATATTGATGCATTTGCGCTATGGTTTTTTATTTGACACCATAGGTTTGGAGGCACGAGATCCAAAGTACCCTTAGCAGCTCAGTCCCAATCAGCAGTAGTAGACATAGAAGTGAGTCCTCTTCAATCGAGGATGATCCTTATTTTTATTAATATCGTATTAGACTTAGTTTATTTTTAGTAGACGGAGTTTTTTGGGGACATGTCCCATAAACTCCACAATTCAGATAGTTTAGAGGCTTTTCAGACAGATGTATCAGTATTCAGTTTTCAATTTTGAGTACTTTTAGATATTTAGAACCTTATGGCCAGTTTCCGCATTTATTTTCTATATTATGTAGTGTTCAGGTACAGATACAAGTAGAGGGTTAGCTTATGGTCCAATGGGATCATAAGCACCGTGTGACATTCCGGTTCCAAAAAAATCGGGTCGTTACACTATATGGGTCCTGCTGTTGTCCAGCTGAAAGGTCCCCAGTGCGTGTAGCTGCATGAATCAGAGATGTACATATACACCATGGGGGACTCGAACCTCCCGGCATACCAAGGTGACTTAATCACCCAATCCTATACTATAATATGGGAGACTCAAACCTCCTAATCATATAATAAGGGGGATTCAAACCACTCGGTCATTTTGACCCTCGTATCGGAGACTGTTGTTTCCATTATTGGTCCCATGGGACCTCCACTTTCACGACTCAGCTACACAACCCTATTTTAAGCCCCATTAAAATATTTATCACACATTTCCATTCATTGAACCATAATACAAATTTAGGCATACGTTGTTGGTATCATCATACCAACTACACTTATAAGGTAACATCAATATGCCATCACAATTCCATTAACTTGGGAAAACGATTCCTTTTGTTCATTAAGTCAAACCACCATGTTTCAATAACCTTTTTATATCATGTGATTAAATGGTGCAATGCAATTTTACTCGTACTCAAACCACTGAAAATATTGGGTTGGGGTTATTACCAGTGCAATTGCCAATATTCACAAAATTTGGAGAAATCATAGTCCGCTGGTTTATTCACCATACCCATGCATCAAATTGGTTTCAAAACCACCATTTAAAACATAATCAATGCATATGTAAGCATGAAACATCTCATAAACAACAATCCTTCAAAACCCTCAACTCATGTTCCAAAACCAACATCAAAACCACATGGAGAACTATTAAAAACACATGCTTCAACAAAGTAATAGTTGGGGAAGAGTACCATGCCTGAAATACCAAGTTTTATGGAGAGAGTTCAACCCTTAAGCCCTTAGATAATCTACTTCTTGGAAACCCTAAGTATTTTTCTTGAGGGAATTTAGGGAGAATAAAAAGTGTCTATGATGTGCTAAAGTGTGGAAAGAATACCCCAAGGGTGTTTTATGGTCATGGTTATTAAGTAGGGAAAGGAGGGAAATGTCTAAAGTGCCTCAACTAAAAAACTACAAAATTGTAGCCAGTGACTATGTGTCACACTGCGACTCGTAACGACACATTATGACTCATCACCACGAGTTGTAGCCAAGAAGTGTCATTAGCCACACATATTGTTGACCCTATGACTTACATCATACAACTCATTAGGGGTCCCTATGACTCGTAGTGTCCAAGTCATCACCAGTACAAAGTACTTAGAACATACACTGGTTTGACTATGGTTGGGATATCACGATTCATAATGAGTCCATACGACTCATTGGGAGCCACTCGTACTTAAAATAGAAAACTTAGCCTCACACACTAACCAGGATATGATTTGGGTCTAGCGACTAGTCAAAACTCCGTACGACTCGGAAGGGGGGTCGTAGTCTTGACAGCGAGGATAAAAATTTCTGGCCAAAAGTCTGAGGTGTTACATTCTACCCCCCGCCCCCTCTTCCTTAGGATCATTCATCCCCAAATGAAGGGATAAGGCATTTATTAGCAAGATTTAACACAGAGTGCATCCATACTTACCTTTAATAAAGACAAAAAATAAACATATTAAGAATTACACATACCTCAAGCACGACTATCCGAAGCAGGAAACAAGAATGGGTACTTGGACTTCATGTCCTCCTCAGCTTCCCAAGTAGCTTCTTCATGCCTATGGTTCCTCCATAGAACTTTTATCAAAGCCATGTCTTTTGATCACAACTGGAAAACTTGATGATCCAAAATCTCAATTGGGACTTCCTCATATGACAAAGAATCTGAGACACCCATACTTTCCAAGGGAACAACAAAGGAAAGATCGCCTACGTATTTTTTTAACATCGACACTGGAAGAACGGATGAATGGAACCCAAACTCGAAGGTAATTCCAACTCAGAAGCCACCAACATACCGGCGACTGAGTTTCCCCTTCTTTCCAAATTGTATCACTCCCTTCATGGGAGACACCTTGAAGAACACGTAATCTTTCAAATTAAACTCCAAGTCTCTTCGTCTTACATCTAAAGAGGACCTATGGTGACTTTTGGTGTTCTTAAGCCTATCCCGAATCACCTTCACCTTTTCCATAGCTTGGTGAACTAAGTTGGGACCATATAACTTATTCTCACTAACATCAAACCACCAATAAGAGACCTATACCTCCTGCCATACAAAGCATTGAATGGGGCCATTCTTATACTCAAGTGATATATATTACTATACACAAACTCAATGATAGGCAAATGGTCAACCCAACTACCACCAAAATTGATCACACAAGACCTCAGCATATCTTCCAAAGTATGTATCATCCTCTCCATTTATCCATCAATCTGAGTTTGGAATCCGGTGTTAAGGTTCATCTTAGTCTGGAAACCTCGCTGAAAGAAATGCCAAAAGTGATATGAGAACTTTGTACCTCGATCAGATATGATGGAAACTAGAGCACCATGCAACTTCACGATCTCCTTAATAAAGAGCGTAGCATAATTCTCTGCCAAGTAATTAGTCCTCACTAGAAAGAAGTGAATGAACTTAGTCATCCTATCCATGATTACTCAAATGGAATCAAACTAATGACGGGACTGTGGAATACCAGTAATGAAATCCATATTAATCCCTTTTATTTACACACAGGCAATTCAATTTCTTGAGACAACCCATCAGGCCTCAAGTTATCCATCTTCACTTGCTAACAAACCAAAATGTTAGCCATAAATTGGCCACATCCCTCTTTAAATTATTCCACCAATAAATTTCTCTTAAGTCATGATATATCTTCGTCGAAATGGGATAAACAGTGTACCTCGACTCATGAGCTTCAACCAAAATCTTCTCTCGTAGTCCATCAACATCTAGAATATATGACCTGCCTTGGTACCCTAAGATACCATCACCACCAATCCCAAAATCCATCACCTTCTAGTGACCCACATTATCCTTGATCTACATAAAGATAAGGTCCAAGACCTGTTTCTCCTTCAGCTCAGCACCAAGAGATGACTTCGCCACCTCTTGTATAATCAAACCACCATCCTCAATGTTAAAGAGATGAACTCTAAGATAAGCCCAATTATGAATATCCTTCACCAGTCCTCACTTCTCCTTATCTACGTGAGATAAGATACCAATGAACAACCTTCTAAGCGTATCAGCAACTATGTTAGTTTTACCTAGATGATAATGGACACTGATGTCGTAGTCTTTGAGCAACTCAAGCCATCTCCTCTACCTGAGGTTCAACTCCTTCTGGGTTAATATATACCGCAAACTTTTTTGGTCCAAGAAGATGTCAACTTGGAATTCATACAAATAATGACACCAAATCTTAAAAGTAAAGATCACAGCCAATAACTCCAAATCATGAGTCGGATAGTTCTTCTCATGTAACTTTAACTGCTTAGAAGCATATGCAACAACCTTGCTATGTTGCATCAACACACAACCCAATCATATTTGGGATACATCACAATAAACAACAAAACTATTGGTACCCTCGAGTAGAGTCAAAATCTAATCCAAAGTTAACTTATCTTTCAACTTCTCCAAGCTACCCTCATAAACATCTGACCACAAGAACTTCACGTTCTTCTATGTCAACTTAGTCAATGGGAAAGCAATAGAAGAGAAGATTTCCATAAACCTCCTATAATAACTAGCTTTTAAAACCCAAAAAACTCTGAATATCTATTGAAGTTGTGGGTTAAGGCCACTTCTTAACCACCGTAACTTTCTGTGGATCCACCATGATCCCTTCACTAGAAATAGATGCCCCAGATAGGTCACAGTATCTAACCAGAACACACACTTTAAGAACTTTGCATACAACTATTGATCTTTCAAGGTTTACAACACAAGGCAGAGGTGATCGGCATGATATACCTCACTCTTGGAATACACCAAAATATCATTAATAAACATAATTAAAACAAATCTAAGAACTGATGGAATACCAGTTCATAATATCTATAAATATTGTCGGGGCGTTAGTCAAACCAAAGGACATCGCCAAAAACTCAAAATGACCATACTAGGTTTGAAAGGCAGTCTTAGGGACATCCACTTCCCTAATCTTCAACTGATAGTAACCTAAAGATTAATCTTGTAAAAGTAATTAGCACCCTGAAGATGATCGATGAGATCATCAATCCTAGGAAGCAGATACTTATTCTTCACAGTCACCTTATTCAACTGGCGGTAATCTATACACATCCGAAGGGACCCATCCTTCTTATGCATAAATAGAACTGGAGCACCCCACGAGAAAACACCAGGGCGAATAAAACCCTTATCTAGAAGATCTTTCAACTTCTCATTGAGTTCTTTCAGCTCAGTTGAAGCCATTATATAGGAAGGGATAGAAATAGAATAAGTGTCTGAATGAAGATTAATCCTAAAATAAATTCCCTATCGGGAGGAACGCCAGGAAGATCATTAGGGAAAATCTCAGGAAATTCACAGACCACAAGGACAAACTGCAAAGGAGGACCTTTTGATATAGAATACTTAGCATGCACTAGATGGTAGAGGCACCCCTTAGAAATCAATTTTTGGGCTCTAAGATACAAAATAAACCTACCCTTAAGCACTAAGGAACTACCTTCCCACTCAACCACTATCTCATTAGGAAAGTGGAAACTAACCCTTTGGTCCAATAATCAAGAGACGCAAAATATGAATGCAACCAATCTATCCCTAAAATCACATCAAAGTATATATGTCCAACTCTATTAGATCCGCGAAGTTCTCCCTACCAGATACATACATCACACAACCCCTACAGATCCTTCTAGCCATAATGGAGTCACCCACTAGGGTGGATACAGAGAATGAATTCAAAATATACTCAGGATCAAAACCAAAATAAATAGCCACATAAGGGGTAACATAATAGAGAGGAGACCCAGGATTAAGTAAACAGTATACATCATGAGAGAAAAGTTTGAGTGTACCCGTAACAACATTGAGGGATGCCTTAGAATCCTGGCAGATGGCAAGGACGTATAGATGGGGATATGATAGAGCTGACTGAGCCCCTCTAGCCTGATGTTGGGCACCCTATGCCCTGGTACTAATACTATTATCAAAATGATGATCACCTGATAGCTTCGAATAAGGAGTCCTAGCCATAGAGTAGGAACCAAAATTGCCCCACTTTCTTTTAGATTATTTCTCACCATCTTTACCGCTCTG